>NC_056737.1:1514884413-1514886913 GCF_019279795.1 Protopterus annectens
TGCAGGCCATCTCTGGTAAAGCATTGTGGTCTGTCAGTCATGTCATCCCAGGCAAATAGATACTGGATCCCCTTTGAATGACACCAGAAGCATAGCCAATTGTTGAAATTGATAATTTTGTCCTTGTACTGTGGTATCCTTCTGGGTGATGGCAGGATGCTACTCAGGGCTAGAGTCACACCTGCCTGGGCTACAAGATCGGAGAGCTCCTCCATGTTTTGTTTCATGTCGTCCAGGGAGTTACATCTCAGGTAATTCACACCAACATGGACAATGACAGAGTCATATTTGTACTTGTTGTGGAGTGACCTTAGTGCGTGCGTTATGTGGCGGATCCTGGCACCCGATAGGCAGCTGACAGTAATTTTCTCCTTGTTTAGCCTGGTGAGTGGAACATCAGTGTGCCTGACTATAGAGTCACCTATGACTAGAGTGTTGGGTACGTTGTTATGCCTTATGGGCTGTGGTTGAGTGGCACACTGAGTTTGTGTGCTATGTGCCATTTGGGTTGTGTTGGGGGGTGGTTGCTTACATTTCTGCTTTGGAGATCTCTGTTGCTTGAGCAGATTTTTATTGAGAGCCTCCGCGAATGTAGGTGTGTGTTTTGTGTTGCTATATGTGTGTTTTGGTGGTGTAGGTTTTGAAGGACTATGTGATGAGTGCGGTGTGGTGTAAGTGTTTACCTTCTCCTCTTGACTGTCTAGTCCAGTCTTGAGTGAAGAGAGCTTTGCTTCCAGTTTGGCTATATAAGTGCATCTCTCACAGGTTATAGTGTTGGGTGGTAGGAGGAGAGAGTTGTCTGTGTACATGATGCAATTGCTGCATTGCCCCAAGATGCCCAGATTCATCAGGTAGACAGGAGAAAACACCATGAGCTGACCTTAGACATGCCTGGATAGGTGCTTATTTATTAAGTACTAAAAACTGCTTTCCTCTAGACAAGTGAGGAAAGTTGAGTGCTCTAGTAATTTGTAGCTTATTTAGTGCTTACAACATGTTCTGACAAGTGCTGAGCTCAAAGAAACAGATTTGAGTGCTAAAACTAAAAAACTGGCTAGTTCTAAGGGAAAATTTGAAGAGCAGACTTTATGGTGCTGGGAATAGTTTAACCCTAGCTAAGAGGCAGTGCATAAAGTGTATATTTTAATATAACAGTAGAAAATGAGCAATCTGATTTAAACAAATTAACCAATTAAGCAATAAAAAGATAAAAACTGAGCCCCGTTCCAGCAGTCTTTGATCTGACAAGTTCTAACTGCACATTCCTCCCACTAGGGTGCAGGGGAACCTTCTCCAAAAAGAGGCAGTCTGGATTAGTGCTCAAGTTATACAAAGAAAGCTATATTCAGCAGGTCTGAATTTAGTCTATGCTACAGCAAACAAGGTGTACCAGTTTCAGAAAGAAACAGTTCATATAAGCAGGGACAGTAAGCCTTTAACCAGAAACTCCTGGCTCAGAAGGGCAGAATCTACCCTCTCCTCCCACAAGAGTGCAGACCATACCTTCTTAATGTAAAATAACTGGCCCGAAGCCCAAGTGCTTAAACCAGAACTAATGAACTTTTAGAATAACAGACACTAAGCCGTCAGTCAGCAACTCCAAACTTAGAAGGATGTAAGCTACCTGTCCTGCCACAACAGTGCAGACCACAAACCTTCTTAATGTAAAACAACTGGTCTGAAGCCCAAGTGCTTCAACCAAAGGCTTAGAATAACAGTTGCAATTTAATCAGGCTACTAACAAGCAGTAATAAATGCAGCAGAATACATGCAATAAAGTAGGAAGAAAGACAAATACAGTAAAAGCAGATGAATAAAGTGCAACATTTTTTTATATAACAATAGAAAACGACAAACTGATTTAAGCAAATTACCCAATTAACCAGTAAAAAGCTCAAAACTGAGCCCTGTTCCAGCAGTCTTCAATCAGACAAGTTCTAACTGCATACTCATGACACTAGGGTGCAGTGGAACCTTCTCCAAAAAAGATGGCCTGGATTAATACTCAAGTTATACAAACAAAGCTAGATTCAGCATGCCTGAATCTAGTCTATGCTATAGCAAACAAGGCGTACCAATTTCAGAAAGAAACAGTTCAAATAAACAGGCACAATAATCCTTTAACCATAAATTCCCAGCTCAGAAGGGCAGAATCTAGCCTCTCTTCCCACAAGAGTGCAAACCACAAACCTTCTTAATGTAAAATAACTGGCCTGAAGCCCAAATGCTTAAACCAGAACTAATACACTTTCATAATAATAGACACTGAGCCTTCAGTCAGCAATTCCCAACATAGAAGGATGTAAGCTACCTGTCCTGCCACAACAGTGCAAACCACACACCTTCTTAATGTAAAACAACTAGTCTGAAGCCCAAGTGCTTAAACCAAAAGGCTTAGAATAACAGTTACAATTTAATCAGGCTACTACCAAGCAGTAATGAATGCAGCAGAATAAATACAATTGAGTACTTTTAAGAAGAGGCAAAAGCAAAATAAAGT